>NC_092412.1:54036077-54083577 GCF_040894005.1 Engystomops pustulosus | reverse complement strand
AATCAGATGGCTGCTTTCTAATGTAATTTTCTTAAGTGTCTTTGGGATCCAATGGTGAAAAATTGTTTGAGAAGAAAAAAATCTGATAGACTATTGACTAATTAAAGGCGGGAGGAAGAGGTTAAATCATAAATCAGGCTCATTTTAGTAACTGTACAATGTAATTTTATAACACCCTGGGTATTCAACCAGGAGACCATTGTAACGATTAGGAAGTTCCCATACAATGCACCCTACAGACAACATAGGAATCTGCCATGTGTTTCCCATAAACTTTACAAAGGCTGCAATAAACATGGTCAAACGAGAAGGACAGAATACCTTTTAAGTTACTAGATTTCAGTGAACCCAAAAAAATAAATAAAAATTAAATACATAAATAAATAAATATATATATATATATATATATATATATATATATATATATATATACGGTGGGTGTACAAGAACGCGCATCAATTCAGTACAAATCCATATATAACAGTCCAATCTGAATGCATTAAACAATTTTCTTTCTTTTGTACACAGAATACACATACAAACGTTATTTTTTATCAGGATACATTGATGATTTAAAGTTCAATGTTTACTAATGTTCACTTTCGTTTTTTGTTTTGTACCACAGATAAACATGACATCACCTGAAGACGGAAAATCTGCTGAAATTACTAAACCAAACTAAGTAAATCGAAATTTATTTTCTGTGAATTACAGATACAATCAGAAAGTTTTTTTATGGAATTGACACAGCAAAATATATAAATATTATTACAAGTGAAAAATATTATACTTATGGCTAAGTATAATGGCTAAGATTTTTCCTGCAACCCCAAGCAAATCATAGAAACGCGAAATTCAACTCTGCTACATGGATAAGATAAATAGATAGATAGATAGATAGATAGATAGATAGATAGATAGATAGATAGGCTTGAGAAAGGTGGTAACACACCGAAACGTCGCCAATTTTGGAATAAACTCTGCTTCACTTTTACCTGCTTGGATTTGGAGTGCTGCTTCATTTTTGTATTTTGTAGATAGATAGATAGATAGATATGAGATATATATAGAGAGAGATATTAGAGAAAGATAGATAGATAGATAGATAGATAGATAGATTGACAGATATGAGAAAGATAGATAGTAGATAGATAGATAGATAGATAGATAGATAGATGATAGATAGATAGATAGATAGATAGATAGATAGATGAGATCGATCGATATATAAATAGATAGATAGATAGATAGATAGATAGATAGATAGATAGATGGATAGATAGATAGATAGATAGATAGATAGATATGAGATATATATATATAGAGAGATATTAGAGAAAGATAGATAGATAGATAGATAGATAGATAGATAGATTGACAGATATGAGAAAGATAGATAGTAGATAGATAGATAGATAGATGAGATCGATCGATATATAAATGGATAGATAGATAGATAGATAGATAGATAGATAGATAGATAGATAGATGGATGGATGGATAGATAGATAGATAGATAGATAGATAGATAGATAGATAGATAGATAGATAGATAGATAACCAAACACGTGGCACATACTGCACAGAGAAAGTCTCTGTATCCTCTATGTTTATAATAAAAACAACATTTTGGTTACCTTGTAACCAGTCTACTTGTCATATAGACATTTTACTATAAGTAAAACATTATTTATGGTAAAACCTCACAATCCTAAATATTATAGGACTTGTTGTGTTTTAATATGTGTGAGGGAAACTGTGTGGTTTCAGATTACAGGAAGATCCTGTGTAGGGTGTGATGCTTTTGCATGCTGCTTCAATAAAAAAAATGTTTTACATATAAATATCTGTCTCTTGGAATTATTTACTTCTAGATGTGTACAGCAACGATGTATTAACATTATCTAACATTATATTAGTCCAGATATTGCACTGCACCATATAATGCAGCAAAAGATACATAGATACGGGTCTAAAAATACACAAAAATGTTCTTGTAGACAACATAATCTTGCCACAACCCCAGCATAGATACTGGTGACCAGAGCAGAGTGAGAGCTGCTGGTTTAGCAGCATTTGGTCACTTGGGGGCAGTATATAAACAAACAAACAACAAGCCCATAGGAATAAACCACAAACCACATAATAGACACAACCGCTGCCATGTCACAGCCTCCTGCAGTGCACATGTGACCACATATGTTTGCACTGTATATATGTGTATATATATATATATATATATATATATATATATATATATATATATATATATATATATATATACAGTAACACATAGCAATTTCACTCTCTTTTCTCTCTATATGATATATCTCTATATCCATAGTCTACATATTCCCAATGGCCAGAAACAGCTTGACTCCCCCCCCCCCCCCCCCCAATTAAATGTTGTTATTATGATCATGGTCTAATAAAAGTATCAGACCTGCAATCCACATCTCGCACAGCCCCCATCGAACTCATTCTTTTTCATTCTGCTCTTTTTTTATTGTTATTACTGTATTTATACAATTTAAACTACGACTGTAAATTTAATAAGCGGATTTAAGCAAGGAAATAATCCCGAGAATCTCCCCAATAAATCCAGGGAGTGAAAAGGAGCTGCAATGCTCTCACTCTCTTATTAACTTACCACTCACTTCAATAAATACCCGGTTATTTTGGTAGTTGAGGGTTTTACTGCCGCCTCAAAGAGCAAAATGAACAAATATATCGAGAGGGCATAAAATATTCATAGACACCAAGAATATTTAACACCAAATTGTGTTTTCTATCTGTAAGAACATTTCCACGACGCCTCCTGCAATGGAGGAACAGACTATAAAGACGCCAGCAGTGTGATCACAGCTTAAATATTCCAGCCTGATTATTACATGGCTCTCCAATGTATCAGCCTACAGGCATAGGGATCACACATACTGGCTACAGACTTCCTCTGCTGGAGCACCCAACTAAATACAATGCACACAACTCCAAGATGGATGATAGATAGATACATAGATAGATATGACATGGGTAGAAAGATAGTGATTGATAGATAGATAGATAGATAGATAGATAGATAGATAGATAGATAGATAGATAGATAGATAGATAGATAGATATTGGATGGGTGGATGGACAGACAGATAGATAGATAGATAGATAGATAGATAGATAGATGTTACAATAAACGGATAGATGATAGAGGAATGCTAGATTAATAGATTTATACTGAAATAAAATAGATATTCTGGAGATAGATAAGTAAATTTAAACCATATATAAGAACAGGTAATTCTGATGTAGATGTTTTAAAATATGGAGATAGGAAATATGAGATATTGAAGATAGATACGAATAAAAATATGATAGATAGATGTGGAAATATATATATATATATATATATATATATATATATATATATATATATACTATAAATAGAGAATAGTACAAGTAGAAATTATGTTGAACATATACAGATGAAAGTAGGACTGAACAGAAAATGTATATTTCTAAATATTAAAACTATGATAAACATAACAAATATTACAAAACGTTTGCTCGATTTATTAGAATAACGTCTATGTCGATCAAACTATTTACTCACATACAGTCATGTGTGAAATATAGTAATATAATAAATATTATTATTATTATTACGTTATTAATTTAGATATTTTTAAGATTTTTTTATATGTACATTCTTTTCCCTTTTTTCCCCTTAATTTTTGGTTCTGTCTATAGATATTTTGGATATTTTTATTTATTCAGTGGTATATTTTTAATGTTTTATGGTCAGGGATTCTTGTATTTCCCCACCCTCTGCACATGATGTGAGTGACTGCAGACACTGTGATGGAAGAAGGTGTCTGTGCGTGTTCTGCTAGTGCACAGTCATGGAGAGAAGTCAATATTTGGGCCCTGTTGTATTACTCTCATTTACTCTCCTTGTTGGCTGTGAGGTAAAGCAGGTCATTTATTTCAATGGAGTTTTATTTGTAAAACTGAGAACAATGTATAAATCACCATTACACTCCTGATATAAAATGTTTCTGTCTGCTGCAGGTTTATGAGGGATGGGCCCTGGCTGAGCTCAAAGGGAAATCGATACATTGAAATAATGTTTGGGGGCTTTGTAGACAAGGAGGCCTCACATTACTACAGCCTGAGGAGCTAGAGAAGAGACCTGCAATTATAATAATAGATGAAGCTGGGGAATATATGATGAGGTATACAGCTAGATCCTGCAAGCCTGAGTATAAGTGTACAGTATATAAAGCACATCCCATCCTCCCATGAGCTGCACAATGGTCAGCCCTGTTCTGCAGAGCTTTCAGAGGGGCTCTATATGCCAGGCCATGTCAGTCATAAATGTTTCTGAAGTGGAAGAAACTTAAGCTGCATTTGTAATTCTTAAGAATAGCTAGACAGATAGGTAGATAGATAGTCTCTCTCTCTCTCTCTCTCTCTCTCTCTCTCTCCCTCTCTCTCTCTCTCTCTCTCTCTCTATATATATATATATATATATATATATATATATATATATATATAATTAATAAATTAAATTATAGAATTATAAGAAATATATATATATATATATATATATATATATATATATATATATATATATATATCATATATAATTTGAATAATACAAAATGAAATTATAGAATTATCCGAAATAAAGAATATAAATAGACATAGAATATATTTAAGTAGAAAAACATTGCACAAGCTTTATATTTTGCTATCTACAAAGAAAGCAGAACGTAGCACCTCACACCTCTATCTATCTATCTATCTATCTATCTATCTATCTATCTATCTATCTATCATTTAATATCTATATATCATCTATCTCTCTCTATCATATATTTGTACCCTTCTGTCGCCTAAATTATTATTATCATTATCATTCATAGTATTTTTAGATATAAAATCAAAATTTGGACCAACGTCCCTGCTATAAACTTGTATATATTCTATTAATATTACATAAAATATATTGTTTCCAGCATATCCAATTAATTTTACATTACTACATGCCAATTAAATTAAAGAATATTAACAAAATATTTTTTTTTTTGCAATATCAGACTGAAACATCCACACAGAAACATCTATACAAACAAATATCTATTCTTTCTTCTCTTTTCGTCGATTAACTTTCTACCAGGCTCATCCAAGGGCAAGTCCAGTGACAAAAACCTCCAATAAAATAAAGCTTTTAGTAATATACATACTTTCAAGATCCAAACTAAATCTGCATATAAGTAAAGGACCAGGAAACCCAGTCAGAACTTGGCATCTTTTCCAGAACAAATTGGCACCTGAGCTGTCTGCGCATGCTCAGATACCCCTATACACACACCAGATATTTCAGGGGGGGAAAAGTTAGCATTTCTCATTTAACATCATCTTACATGTGTGTTTTTTTTCCAAGCTTCCGACCACAGTCCCTTAGCAGATCCCTCTCTCTCTCTTTTTGGTTTGTTGCTGTTACATCACACCCCCTTCTCCCAGGCCCATAGACCTCTCACATCATAGTCACATATTAGACAGCAACAAGAGATCGTCTCAGTCACAATAACAACAGTAGGAAAGCAGCAAGTGACATCATTGTGTATGTCTGTCTAGAAATCCTTCTCCATGCATCCAGTACATACACATACAGTATATAGATATACAGACACCCCCATATAGACCCCCCAGTCCTGATCACAGCACAGCATTACCACAGCTCATCATATAGCCATCTCTTTACCACCCATTGCTATGGATCATTAGTTAGAAAATGTAGCCAATAAGAGAACACTTACCCATGTTGTCTCCCTCTCCCCTTCTCTCTCCCTCTCTCTCCCTCTCCCTGTGTCTGATCCAGTGATGCTGCTGCCTGTGTGGAGCTTCAAGAAAACATTACAAGGAAGAAGAGAGAAAAAAAAAATAATAAAATAATAAAAAAAAAAAATAAGGTGGGGACAAAGGAGAAGGATCCTGAGCAGAGGGAAAATAATCTATCTAGTAGTAATAATAAAAAGCTATATACAAGCCAGAGCTTCCTTATTCTCTGCTGCTCCAGAGGAAATGTAGTGGCTTTTGCCCCTAGGGGTGGAAAAGGGGGAGGCGACCAAGAGGTGCAGTAAATTCATTATTTCCAAAATGCCTCCAAGCCAGCAACAGTCCCAGGATGTGAGAAGAAAAGGAAGATGTGGCTAGATCTATAGAATCTATAATGTCTAGATAGAAATAAATAGAATAGATAGGCTGATCCCCTGTCCCTGGCACTGGGAGGACTGTTATAAGGAGAAGCACTGCGTATAAGAAACCACAATAAAAAGTTCACGTTCATGGAGAGTCCACATGACTTCCTGTGGCCAATCCAACTTGTGATTCAGTCGTAAACTTTTATGGCCCAGCTGTAAATTTTCTGCAAACAACCAAGAATGTGCTGCATTTTTGTGGCGTGTGCAAATGTCTTTCCTTGACGCCATATTTATCTATTATTTCATTATAGACCTTTTCTCTCACTTTACCTTCAGCCATATTATTAGGGTTCATGTAAATGTATCCTGGGTGTAGTTTATGCTGCAGCTCACATTATACATAGGGCATAGGGGATACAAGGGGGATTTTATGGGGTTATTTTAGAGGAGATCACAAGGGCCTGGGAAGGAATATTAGTAGCAAAAGCCCAGCTCTGAACAGGAACAGGATTTACCTATTGGATCGTTATGGGGATTAATACATAATGACATGTGTGCACAAAGCAGGGAACCAAGGTATCTCATATATACATATTTAAGAGTAGAATTTCGCACTAGTATCTACACAGACTATCTATTCATCTGTCTATTTATCTATCTATTCCTTATATATCTATTTACCTTTTATCTATATTTCTATCTCTTATATATCTATTTACCTTTATCACACACACACACACACACACACACATATATATATATATATATATATATATATATGATAATTTCGATCTATATGTTACTTTGTATGTCTTTCTATATGAATCACATATTTATCTTTCAATATTTTTACATCCACCCTCCAACTTTATGCATTATTTATATTATTTAAACAGAAATACTTAGGCAGGCTGTGGAATTACACCACCTCGTGCGCCAAATTCAACTTAAAATATTTAGGATTTCTTTTTACATAATGAAAATATAAATGTTGTGTTACCTATGTAGCGCTCCACCAATAGCAACATCGTCAAAATTGTACAAAGTTGTAGTGTTTACAAATTTACTATTTGCATCTATGTAGTATCTATCTATAATTTTATCTATCTTAAATATTTTCCATACATCTTTTATCATTAATATACCATCGAGGCCTTTGTGATCTCATCTAAAATAATCCCATAAAACGCCCTTTCCATCCTCTATGCCTTGTGTATTAAGTGAGATGCAACATGAAATGCAACCAGGATAAATGTATCTATATACATTGCATCCACATGTGTTATATCTATAATACTCTATCTATCTATCTATCTATCTATCTATCTATCTATCTATCTATCTTTCTATCTCATATCTATCTATCTATCTATCTATCTATCTATCTATCTATCTATCTATCTATCTGTCTGTCACTATCATCAACTCATAATCATCGTGCAAATGTTTATATAGTTTAATAAAGTTATGTAGTTTTTTTTCTATCTATCTATCTATCTATCTATCTATCTATCTATCTATCTATCTATCTAATTTCTGTGAAAACTCTCATACATATGTGCAGATTCATAACCGCAGTACAGACACAACAAACATGTCTACAATTGGTGTTTTGTGTCAATTTTCCATCTTTGTTTATAAAAAAAAAAAAGTTAAAAATAAAACTGTTAATTAAACAATTATTGTGTATGTACATCTGAATAGATCTCTAAATTGTTTCCAAAATCCAATATTCAAGCAACACCAGAAGCATCGCATCAAATATCACACCTTGCCTATGGATAATTTGGTTATAAATATATTAAAGCATCTCTACATTAATAATATATTGTATAAATATGGGGGGGGGGGGTTGTCCATATATGTCCCTTCATTGCAATACATAGAAATAAAACTTTGGGTTAAGGGATTGGTTCACTATTTCGTATGATTTCGTAGGGTTTATCTTTATGAAAATGTAAGGAATCTACGTGACATTTTTGTCTATATATTTAGTGTTCAGTATTATAGATAGTATATATATATATATATATATATATATATATATATATATATATATATATATATATATATATATTCTTATTTATATATAAATAGTAGAGGATAGCATGCTTTTCATGATTTTATTTTTTTATTTTTTTTCTGTGTTTTTATTTGTTGTTTACTTTTTTGTTGTTACTTCCTGATAAATGAAAGCTGTTGATTTCTTGCCCCTGTAATCTCAGATACAACAATGGGAGAGCAGCAGTATTAGCACCGGATGAAGGCAATACTGTCTTTTATTCTTGTTTTACAAACCACCAATAAATTTTATAACAGGTAGTTAAAAGTTACAACAAGAGGAAGCGTCCTGAATCCAAACCAGCTTTTATGTTTCCACAGCGCACTCACTTTTACAAGGACAGACTTCTAGGAACGAAAATACAAGTCGCCTTGTCCCTTCATAAAAGTAGCTTATCTATTCTAAAGAGCAACTTCTACTAGTGCCATTTGTAGAGGGGGTTCTAATGGTGGCAATAAATACCATTGAAGTACCCAAAAAAAAGGAATATAAAAGGGAAGTAAAAAAAAAAAAAAGAGAATAAAATAAATAACTACATGAAGAACGAGGGAATGAGAAAAAATATACATATACTTAAATTATACATAAATATGTAAAAACATATATATATTTATATGTGTATATATATATATATATATATATATATATATATATATATATATATGTGTGTGTGTGTGTATATGTTTTCTGTGTATATATTTATGTGTATATATTTATATATATGTGTGTGTGTTGTGTGTGTATAATATATATGTGTGTGTTTTGTGCATTACATCTGATAGCATCTGTTATCAAAGATAGATAGATAAGCAGACAGACATAGATGATAGACAAAATATATACTATGATAGAATGTTATATAATGTGATAGATAGATAGATAGATAGATAGATAGATAGATAGATAGATAAGAAGACAGACATAGATAATAGAAAATATATATAATTATAGAATGTGATAGATAGATAGATAGATAGATAGATAGATAGATAGATAGATAGATATGATATGGATAGATAGATATATAGATAGATAGATAGATAAATAGATAGATAGATAGATATGAGATGGATAGATAGATAGATATGAGATGGATAGATAGATAGATAGATAGATAGAAATAAAGACATACATAATAGAAAAATATATATAATGATAGAATGTGATAGATAGATAGATAGATAGATAGATAGATAGATAGATAGATAGATAGATGGATGGATGGATAGATGGGTGGCTACATATATAGATAGATAATATCCATTGTGATAGTTTTGTCCATATTCCTATCTATATACAAGCACTTATGACAATCTCCAGCCTGCATTACACAGTGTAGATTGTGTTATCAGAGTTTTATGGCCTTCCTATAATGCTTATGTTTCCTTGTTTGAAATTGTACATTAAATGAGAATGAGCAGTGTGCTGTAGCTCAGCTTTTACATGAATTATTGCCTCCTTTTTCTTAAATGAGTCTTGAAGGAAATTTGGATTGGTTAATAAAAGAAAAGCGTTGATAGAATTTCCCCGCTCTCCTTCAGGCGTGTTATGTGTGCCCATTGCCAGGCATCTATAGGCAGCAGTGATCATCCGCACAGGCCTCTGTGAACAGCCAAATTATCCCCAAATTATTTATTTTTCAAGAGGTTTTCATGCCATAGAACATTGTAGATGAGATAAGGATTTAATCAAATTATAACAAAGTCTGATGAGTATCTGACATCAGCACAAACATCAAGTGGAATCAGCAGTAACTTATGATCATTATATGGGGGACATGATATATCAAAAGCTTTATATGGACCATTATATGGGATACAAGTCATGACAGAGCTTGTAGCTTTATATACACCAATATAGAGGGTACATGATTCATCAAGATCGTGTAGCTTTATATGGACCATTGTATGGGATACATTATATGGCAGAGATTGTAGCTTTATATGGACTATACACATGCCTTTATTATATCAGCATCGGCCAATGGGCACCCACTGCAACATATGATAAAAATACAAGTACAGTTGTCCTTTATCTGAGGTTTTCTGGCAAATATTAGCACTAGAAAGGAATAAGAAATGTGTGAATAGAGAACTCGTGAACAAGGGTGTATCTAGTTTATATCACTATTGTATTGGATGGTCTTGTAGATTCACATAACCCAACATGTCTTTGGGATATCAATTACACATTCACTCGGTCAATTTTCAGTTCATGTTCATGTATCTATCTGGTATCCAGCTACCTTTATGGTATCTATCCATCTATCTACATATCAGATTATCTATTTATCTAATATATCTACAAATATGTGTATAATTGAGCAAATAAAAAAACACTTATTAAAGTTCTAAACCAATAAGTATGAAGTCCTGAAAACAAACACAGACTAAAAAAGAACAGGGGTGAATCCAACTGATGAAAGAAAAATAAAAATAAAGGAAATTGCAGTAAAAAACAAAAATAACAAAACAAAACAAAAAACATAGTTATATCCAATGCAGTTTGCACTGATGTACAACGATTTGTATGATAACCCTCTTGCTTGTTCAATAAAGCTTCTATGTTTGATACTAAAAAAAAATATATAAAAAATATTCTATTTTAAGATAAAAATAATTACATTTCATTCAAGAAATGTATGCTCATTCAAACAAAAATCCAACCAGAAAAAAAAGTAAATGTGAAAAGTAGATGCAACCTAATCATACAGTCGGTTTAGGGTCAGGGGTAAAACGAAGTTAACAAACTGCATGAAACCCAACTGGAAATCATCTATTTATCTATCGATATTTTTTTCTGTCTCTCACTGTTTGGGATTAGATAAAAGATGGCACATAGTACAGGTATAGTACTAGACTATCCATAGACTTCTGACAGATGTGGATAGATAAACAGGCAGAAAATTCCATATACACACACGTTTTACAATACACCAATAAACTATTTACTAGTTCAGTAAAAGTAGAAAACGCAGCTGCATCTATTCCCCAGTAATTGCGTTTACTGCCTTTAGCATTAGCCCCTATTGCTGTGAGAGTGGAAATGTGTGGCACTTACATAGTTCTGGAGGTGTAAACTGAGTGTCACCTTCAGGTACAATGAGGAAAGCAGTCTTGTGAAAATCCCCTCATCTGAGCTGCCTTCCTGGTCTAATGCCCATATGCCCAGGACACCTTCAGGAAATGACTGTCGCCTGACTGTACATTTGTTGCAGCTTTTGGGAGCTGTTTTATGGTTTTATTTTCCTCTAGTTATTGCTTTACCACATGTCTGCTGTCTTGTGTGCAGAAGTCTGGAGGATGCTTGGTCAGGTTCTTTAACTTTCTTTTTTTTTTAAGAAGATCAAACAGCTTCTGGTCAGTTTCTATAGATAGAAAGGCAGATGGAGAATAGATAGATAGATAGATAGATAGATAGATAGATAGATAGATAATATGTAATATTCATATATACCAATTAAATACAGTAATCTGGCTGTGTGTTTATGTAAAAATAGACTTTTTTTTCCCCAAACATTCCATTACAATTGCAGAACATAACACTCTCTGTAAAACATGTAGCTTGTTGTGAGATGTGCTCTCGGCCTGCTTCACCTATATTTATTCTTCTATTTTTTAACTTAATATATACTGGAAGTGTGTCAGGAAAATGGTAAGCCACATGGATACTTTCTTTCTTTTTTTATGGGATTATTTAAGAGGAAATCACAAGACCCTGGGAAGGAATATTAGTACCAAAAGCCCAGCTCTGGACATGAACTGAATGTACCTATGGCATCATTGTTGGTATAAATACACATGTGTGCAGAAAGCAGAGAACCAATGAATCTCATATATTCGTGAGGAGAGTTTTAGCACTAGTATGGATATAGACTATCTATGTATCTATGTATCTATCTAAGTATGTATCTATCTATCTATCTATCTATCTATCTATCTATCTATCTATCTATCTATCTATCTATCTATCTATCTATCATCTATCTATCTATCTATCTATCTATCTATCTATCTATCTATCTATCTTTCTTCTCTTTATCCACCTTAGAAACCCCATATTTGCTGGTATCTTATAGAAAATCACACAAAACCATCAGACCATCATGTTTAAAATCATGTTTATTCTCATTTTTTATTCTTATAATATCATTTCATGTTTCACGTATACAATACAAATGTTAATTTTGTCCAGGAACAGGTTCATGGTTTGTCTGCTACATTCATAGGTTGAGAACACGTGTAACTAGGTTTATACAGAAATAAAACAAAGACTATTTCATTTTTATGATTTTTTTTACGCTTTATTTAATTTTTTTGTATGTTTTTTTTTTTTTTTTTTTTGGAATTTAATACCTCAAGCTCTTGCGTTAACAGATAAGGTCAAGACAAATAGGTAACTTTACATTCAGTGCAATTTAGTCCTAAACTACTGTAAAAGCACGAGAAAAATAACACAGTCATTAAATGTGCGTCCATGTAGGCAGTTTCAGTTGTTGGGATAAAGCAGCAAGAAACAACATAAAAATTGCGTTACAAATACTTCTCCTTCTATAGGTAGTTATCATTATTATCATCATCATCACTATTATTATAAGTTACATAGCAAGTCTCAGGTTGCATTGGCTACTCAGTAGCTTGCATGTTGGGCATCAATGCCAGTCATTGGAAGTCTGAGCATGTCCTGCTTGGGGTATATGTGTATAAAATACACCCCACATGTGTTACATAGTTATTGCCTGATCCCTTTAGGTAGTAAATGGAGGATTTAAGTGCTCACACAGCCATGTTAAACCCATAAAGATGGAATATAAAATAAGAAATATTTGTGGCCTGCCATAACAGCTATATATTCAGATAGTTTTTTTTCCCATGTATTATCAGCCATGTGCACACACTCTGCTTTAGCTTGGGATCAATTCCCTCTGCTGACAAGTTTGACAACTGCAGAGTCTGTATAGAGCTATATGGACTGCATTATACCAAATGTGGACAAGTACATAATAACAATAAAATCAAATTAACATAGTAGGGTATGTGCTGGCCCTTCCCTCCCCCTCCCCATCCTTGAATACAGAACTCTAAATAAACACAGGTTACATTATGAGGCCTTCAATGTGCCCCTAAACAAGAGAATAGGTAGTATTTTTTTTATTTCACATAAAAAGGAATTAATACTATTGTGGCTGAAAGAAATGTCAGTCTGTCTGGAAATCATACCCCTGTATGCTTCCTTCACTTGTATGCTATAAGTTATTAGCCTATTTTTTTTTCAGGACTTGAAGGACATAAATAAGAAGGTAGTGTAAATGCCCCCCTTTTATCCACATAAACCACAGCAAAATGCAATGTAAAGTCCTGACCAGAAGACAAGGCTGGAACTTGTGACAGGTAGTTAATGTTGTCCCCCCTTCCCCTGTTCATATGAGCTTCTTGGCTTTATATGGATCATAAAACCAAAGTTTTAAGGAGGAATTGAATAATACATTCACACAAACAGACATTGTCATTCATACACAGAGGGTATAGTACCCCCCTCCACATGTCAGATCATTCCTTGCTTTCTTCCTTCTCCTCCTCTTCCTTCTCTTCTTCATCATTGCCTTCTTCCTCTGTCTTTTCTTCATCTCTAGATCCAGGGAGTTTATCTTTGTTGTTCTCCTTTTTCCATTTCATCCTTCTGTTCTGAAACCAGATTTTGACCTGCCTCTCAGTCAGTCCCAGGGCGTGGGAGACCTCAATCCTTCGTTTCCTCGTCAAGTAAGGGTTGAAGAGGAATTCTTTCTCTAGCTCTAATGTCTGGTACCGGCTGTAAGTCTGCCTTCCACTGCGTCTTCCGGGGGCTGGGTATAGCAAGACAAAACACACAGCCATTACTGCTTACTACTTCCAGGATCAGCTCTATACCAAGCCCTTCTATGTCTATGTCCCCCCAATAGTTATAACATGCATTAGGTGCAAAATGACAATCCCACCATTACTATAAACAAAAAGTATAATAGTAACAAAGAGCTAAGACTTGCATATAAGCTTACATGACATACAGGACACTAATGACATCATAATAACAATAGTATCAATGTTAGTAATAAACATACCACTAATATCAATAATATTATTGCTATAGAAGCAACAATTCTATTGGTAGTAGTAGTAACAATATGATTGCTGATACTAATAATAACATTAATATGATAGCTACTACTCTTCTAAATGAGAATAGTAGCAGGAATTTTATTGGTACTCGTAGTGGTAGTAGTAATATCACTAATATCATAGCTACTACACATAATAACAATTATATTCTTGCTGGTACCAATTATGACAATAGTTATAGCTACTACTGTACTTCTAGTATTGCTACTACTCTTCTTAATAAGAATAGGGGCAGCAATGATATTGGTACTGTTAAGTAGTAGTAGAAGTAATAATAGCAATAATATCATAGTTACTACAAATAATGGCAATGATATTATTGCTGGTACCAATTATGAAAATAGTTATTGCTACTACTGTACTAATTGTAACAATAATATAATAGCTTCTACTCTTCTAAATAAGAATAGGAGCAGGAATCCTATTGGCACTGGTAGTAATAATAACAAATAATATCATTGCTACTTCTAATAATGGCAATGATATTATTGTTGGTACCAATTATGACAATAGTTATTGCTACTACTGTACTAATATAATTGCTACTACTCTTCTAAACAAGAATAGGAGCAGCATTTTTATTGATACTGGTAAGTAGTAGTAGTAATAATAATAGCAATAATATAGCTACTACAAATAATGACAATAATATTATTGCTACTACCAATTATGACAGTGGTTATTCCTACTACTGTACTAATAATAACAGTAATATTACTGCTACTACACTTCTAAATAAGAATAGGGGTAGCAATTATATTGTTACTAGTCGTAGTAGTAATAATAACATGAATAATATAATTGCTACTAATAATACTAGCAATAATATCAAAGCTGCTGCTACTAGTAATAACAATAATATAATTGCTACTACGCCTCTAAATAACAATATAAACAGCATACTGGTAGTGGTAGTAGTAATAATAATAATAGCAATAATTATAAGGACATAATGATGCAGGATGTAATTATAAGGTATATAAAATTAGATATAACATGCAATAAAGCATTAACCCTTCCCTTGGCTACTTTTAGATCTACAAGACAATCAGTGGTTTCTACATTAGGATATAGACTATAAATCAAATCTATAAAGTTCACTTTTACAATCAGAGGACACACTATTAATGGCTTACTATAATACACAGGCATCATGGAGTCCTCATAAACTCTAGTGGCCTGGCAAATAAAGAAGTTATTATAGATTTCACAATCTGCCCTAAGTAAGTTGAAGCAAGTTATTTGTGCATTGTAAGGCACTTTGTAAATACACCATTTTCACCTCTTTTAACTTCCCCAGCCATTAAGATAAACTCGATGGTTTTATGAAGGAGCTCTGCACTAAGAGCAAAGCAAATCACCTCGTGGGAGCTGTATGCTGTTTTCCTCAAGGCAGAGCCATAAAAATAACTTAGTTCATTGTGAGTTCAAAAGACCTGCACTTAAAACACCTTGATCTTTTTTCTTATTTTTTTTTTTACTATTCTGTGTAACTAAACTACTGGCTTGTGGAATGACCAGAAAAAAAAACAGAATAATAAAAAGAAAAGAAGTGTCATGGCAGCAAGTATATAGAACAAACGTGCAGACAAACAAGACACAACATACAAGACAGGAGGAAGAGGATAATAAAAGAGATCCTAACCGTGAGGTCTCATCCAGGGGAACATGAGACTGGGAGACGAGTTTTGGCTTAGATGGCCTTGTCCTTCGCTGGAGCTGGTGTTAGAGGACGATTTACACTCAGGGTACTGCACCACACTCGCCTCTTGCTGGGCACCATACAGGGACTGCCTTGGCAGGGCATCGTAGCCATAGAACTTGGAGGCATCACCGTGGCAGGTCAGGGCACAGGGATTCTGCTGGTAGCCAGTGTTGGAGATGCTGGAGGTGCCATGGTGGAAGAACTCCTGGACGTGGTGGGAAGGGTGCTGGAAGCCTGGAGCTGTGCCCCCTGGTCCATACACCAGGGCATGGCTCCTACTGACACTTTGTGGGAACCGACAGTCGTAGTAAGTTGGCTCCAGGGACTCACCTCCTTTGTATTTGGAGAACAGGGGGTTCACAAAATAGGAACTCATGGCTCTTGCATTAAAGACAGATGCAGCACCCCCCCTCCTTATAATAAAAAAGGGATCAAAATAGCCAAACAATACAAAGTCTTTAATTCTGGGGGAGATCAATGGAGCACTGTCCCCTGGGCTTGTCTTAAAGTCCTGTTTTTGTTTGTGCTGAGGAGGGGGGGTCCTCACAGACGTCTCATAGTGGAGCTGGAGTGGGATCTCCTTGTAGTGCAGTCGGTAGGTAGAGCTCTCTCTGTCAGTTCCTCTATCCTGTTCCTTCCCTTTACACCACAGGCAAATTCCTTAAAATCCCGCTGGTGAGGCTTTCACACGCGATTTGTATCCATCAATCCTCTCCTGCAAGACAGGCTGGAAAGAAATGACAAGGATTTGGGGGGATCGGATGGACGGGGAACACAGCAGCCCTCAGAAAAAAAAATATCAAATGAATGAGGGAGGGTTATGAAAGGTGCGCATTAATATCTTTAGGTGCTCTTTTTTTTTTTTCTTCCAAGCCAGCCTCTTCACTGGGAGAATACATGCGCCGTGGGGTCAACCTAGGTTACCTCAACAGGTACAATATTTCGGGTGCACACCCCAGGAGCACGTAGGGAGTCGGAGCTTTATTCCTTATTGCAAAAAAATGCATATTCCCCTTTAGTAATAAAGATAGAAGCAAGTAGCCCAATATGACGTCACTGGCCTCCCTGCTCCCCCTCTGACGTTTACACTGCTCCTCTCTAACCAGTCCTATTGGAATTAAGAAAACATTTTGCAATGTCTTAGTAAAAGCTGAAATAAAAGTCTTAAAGGGGACAGAGGTTGTGCATCAATGGCTGCACTAATCCGCACACTGCCTACTGCTGCTAGCATCTGAAGTCAACCAGGAACCATCATCATCATCATGTGCAATGATATTAATGACTAAAGGATTCATTAAAAGGGGATCCAGACTGCAATTTAGCGACAGAGACAAAGGGAAAAGCAGTGTTAGAGGAATTTTATTATAGTCTTTTTATAGCAACAGGGAATAAAATAATAAGAAAAGGAAAAGCAATAAAAAAAGAGATGTTTTCCGAAATCCCCTTCTTCTTCCCATCTGCCAGTGCTTGGCTCTTCTAGGCACTAAGGTTTAGGGTCGGAGTTAAGAGTTTAGACGCCATTGATGAAATTCTATTGTAAAGACTGAGGTTTTATGGCAGCACTAAACCCAAAGTGAGGAATGCTCCATTCACAGGCCCTAAAAGCAAGGGGAAAAGAAACAACACACACATACACACACACACACACACACACACACATATATATATATATATATATATATATATATATATATATATATATATTGAAGCTACATTGATATAATGAAGCTACATTGTATTTTGTATGTTGTGGTGTAAATACATTATTACATTATAAAATACATTATTCCTCATTTATGGGAAATTATATCCCTTTAAGGATTATTGTATAGTATAAAAATACAAAGGGGTGTCTGTGACATAGGATAGACACAGATATAAGAACATACAGTGTGTGTCTATATAAGCGTCGTTTATACAAGCTGTTATATCAATTATATTTATGAGCAATTTTTAAGCATCAGCCATCGCATTGCTAAACATGGTCTCTATTTGTAGTACTAACTATGTAATATGATAAATTTTTACCATAAAAGGTATTTTTTATTAGAATTCTTTGGAGGGACTTTTCTGTCTGCTGGACAACATGCTCCTGTATCGTAAATCTGCTGTCTACTATGGAGCCGTATAAACACACACTTAATTGCCAATAGCATGTGTGTATGTGTATATACATATATATATATATATATATATATATATATATATATATACATACATATATATATATATATATATATATATATATATATATATATAATTGTCCATATTGATAGTCAGATTACTAATTCTAGTATATGTAAATATAGTTATATGCATTATAGTATATCCATTTGCTTCATTATCTATCTATCTATCTATCTATCTATCTATCTATCTATCTATCTACCTGCATATCCATCTGCTCATTGAATTGGTGAACTTAACAAAGTTCATTATTGTGCATTAAGTTCTATAAATGTAAGAAGTATGTTATTGTTATATTCTAAAAATCTAACTATATGTATATTTCTATCTATCCATTCATCATCTGTCTTGATATGATTTAATGAACAACATTGTATATGCATATTAATGGTATTAATGGTAATCCTATGCTAGGATTCTAATCTGGAATATATTTTTTAATGCACAATTGATGTTCATCAGATGACTTTTTTTCTCATCCTCTGGCCTGACTGTTATACATTGATGTCTGCTCAATAAATATCAGTTGTGATCACAAGTAAACCTGACTGCAGACCGTCTGTAATGTGCAATAGACTGATCAATGTCTGGCTAATTAGCTATATTTCCAGGCTGAATGTTCCCCTACACAAGGAGGCTTATTACAATGTTACTATGAGATGGGAGCCTGGCCTATCATCACAGTGACCCACTAGTAATTTGTGAACACTCTTATATATATTACATGCTAATTCTCCATTCACTGGTGAAGGATGTTGTGCGGGTTTGTTTTGATTTGTTTTCCAACAGTCTTGTAGGGGCCCAAAGGTGTAATGGGATGCAATGCAACTCTAATTGGCCAAAGTGCTCTAAAATTTGAGCAACAGTGCCACCCAGTGTCGAAATTTTGTTAGTACGAGCCCTGAATCCCCCCACCCAAACCCTCACATGCTGAAGTATCTACTTCATTAAATCATAAATTTCATCCTCTTAACTTTCACTTATGTCATGAGTGGAAGTGCAGTTTGTTGTCTGTGAATGTTAACATATACAAAGTTGTTAATCATTTCATTTTGTTACTCCTACTACCTATCTATTTATCTATCTATCTATCTATCTATCTATCTATCTATCTATCTATCTTAGATACATGAATACATATCTTTAATTAAATATAGCATATTTGAATATAATTCAGTGTGTATGAATATATGTATTTTTATAAGAACGAGAAGGGACACAGATATAGATAGACAGACAGAAAGACAAAGAGACAGACAGACATATATATATATATATATATATATATATATATATATATATATATATATAGACAGATAGATAGATAGATAGATAGATAGATAGATAGATAGATGTGTTTGTATATATGATTGTCTGTGTATATATTTATGTGTATATATTTATATATGTGTGTGTGTATATAATATATGTGTGTGTTGGTGTGCATTATATCTGATAGCATCTGTTATCAAAGATAGATAGATAAGCAGACAGACATAGATGATAGACAAAATATATACTATGATAGAATGTTATATAATGTGATAGATAGATATGAGATAGATAGATAGATAGATAGATAGATAGATAGATGGATAAATATAGATAGAATAACTAGATATATAGAGATAGATAAATAGTTAGATAGGTGTAGAATTAGATAGATAGATAGATAGATAGATAGATAGATAGATAGATAGATAGATAAATAGATAGATAGATAGATAGATAGATAGAATAGATAGATAGCTGCAAACATACATACATATCAATAGATAGATAGATAGATAGATACATACATACATACATACATACATTCATACATTCATACAAAAATAGATAGATAGATAGATAGATAGATAGATAGATAGATAGATAGATAGAAGTAGAGATAGATCGTCTAAATATAATATATGGGATGGGTTGATGGATAGATAGACAGACAGACAGACAGACAGACAGAGGGATTGGTGTAAAGAAAGATATATAAATATAATATATTGTATAATTTGCATATAATATAAGTGTTGCTTATCTTAGTTATATAGTATCTTCATATTTTACAGCAGAGTCAATATACCTATGTAGACCTATCTGATAGATAGATAGATAGATAGATAGATAGATAGATAGATAGATTAGACAATTATACATTAATTTAATTTTAATTTTGTATGATACACTTTGACTGACTAAACAAATAGGCTTATACTGATTCAACATAAACAAATAGACTAATAATATTGTATAATTCATCTGTAAATTGCATTTCGCCATACTCTCTCATAAAGTGTGTGTATGCCATTCTCTCTCTCTATATATGCATATAAATATGTGTGTGTATCTCTCTATATATACATATATAACATTGGCATGAGTATGTGTGTATAGTTGTTTGTGTGTGTGTGGATAGAGAGGGAGGGGGGAGAGGTAGATAGATAGATGTGTCTTTCTTTCTTTCATTCATTCATTTTACCCATCCCTGGATGCTTTCTTCATATTATGATCAGAGATTAGGACAGATTATGATATAATATTGTATAATATTATGGTGAGCACACGTGTGTATAGATATTAAAGGGCAGAGCTTGCTCTGGGATCTGCAGATGTATTAGGCCTTTCAGCCCTGGGGTTTGTGTATATTTATATACTGAGAGTTAATCTTGCTGATGGCGGCTGCATGGAGGAGCAGGAGCTTCTTTGTACACACAGCAGCAATAAACATGGCAGCAATGGCTGCACACCTCTCTGCCATCTCCTCTCCCTACTCTCTGCTTTTATCAGTTTCTAGCCATTTCTCATCCCAGTGAAGTCTCCTGTTCTTTGCTTGTAGACAAAACATTCCAATAATCCGGTTTCAAAGAGCAGAGTATGCACCTTCTTTCCACCATAAAACAATTACTGCCAGACGTCTAGCCAGCCCTGTGCTCTTGTTTTGTTCACCTCCATTGAAGAGAGCCTGGGCTGTAAAGCTATAGGCTTGTGTGCGGAAGTATACCTATAGCCTGCCCTAAAACCACTCCTGTCCTGTGCTTTTTATCTCCTTCACAAAAGCCTCTGGACTATTTGATGTCATTCGGATGCCATATGCCATAGTATAAACCTGACAATGTAGAAAGGCAGCCAAATATCCTGCAACATCTCCTGTATATAGGAGTGGAAGATGCAGATGGACTTGATCCTGCTGCCTTTGTCCCATCATCCCCCACTCCCATATATATTTCTTTATATCCTACTCCTTCTCTATGTGAAGACAAACTTCCCATCATGGGACATTAAACTGATTGATCAATTGTCAAAATGACAATGACATTTCACATCCAGTCTTGGGGATGGGGAAGCCTTTGCGGATTTGTTGGTTTGTAAGTGTTGGATGCCTTATGTGTGTGAATTTGCAATATTCTGAATAAATCTCTCATATTTTATTCCATCACTTAAAAAAAAAATCCTCAAAAGCCCCCTTTGGATAAACAGCTTATTTTATATTGTAATATGTCCTCTGAGAGGGGGGAATAATAAGAGCTGGTTGGGCTGAGGCGGTCAGGCATCCTAAGGTTGTGCAGATCACTAAATCTGTCCTTGGCATGACATATATTTGAATGATAATAATGTGGGGCCCTTCCTTGGACGACCAATTCAACATGAAGCGAGGTGTCTTTAAGGAGTGCAATGTTCTGCAGCTCCACAATCACATTCCTGCTCCTAGACTTCTAATACCACAAAATACATTGTTATAAGAAAGCCTGGTTCTTATATTTCTTATACTTTCTTCAGCATTGCTCCCTATAATGCAATGGATCTTTGTGCATCACTGTATACTATGTGATATTATGTTATATGGTGCACCTCATTACAACGATACATATTCCTAATCCTGTTTTATATACATCTTTATTTTCTTCTTTCTTTCTTTCTTTCCTTCCTTCTTTCTTTCTCTCTTTCTTTCTTTTTTTCTATGCTTCCTTCTTTCTTTCTTTCTTTCTTTCTTTCCTTCTGTCTTTCTTTCTTTTCTCTCTCTATCTCTATCTATGTACCATATGAGATATAGTAGCATATTCTATAACACCATGCAATGATATATCACTATAAATAAATTAAAGGATTGTAATATGTCATATAAGCTAAACTCACACAAATACATAACAACCCAAAATAAAATGCAGATACATAGATATAACTGTATAAACATATGCATCCACGCAACTCACACTGTATTATGATACATTAAAATCCATAAAATACACACAATACACGATACACACTCACATACTAATATGTCTATGTTTAAGTAATTGCATACTACAGGAAAGAAAACCCATACAAATGAATGAAGACTTATATGACTTATAAAATGTATCAAGTGAAATTTATATTGTCTAATAAAATATCCTAATATCTACAGATATGTGTCAATACATATATTATGGCAAGAGGAAAATATCTTCAATCTATAAAAATATTCTATTATCTACGGATAAGTGTCAATACACATATTATGTCATGACGACAATATCTGCTACATATCAAAAAATGATATAAGATAAAGTCATTTTAATTTGTTGTCTCCTAATCATTACCGTATTATACAATGATATGAAGGGATGTTGTTCTATTCACTGCTCCATGCACACCATAATACACACGTATCTAATGATTACCAGAACAGAAGACTTTACAACTTATAATACAATGGTCAATAATCTACTGATACTGATGCATGAGCTACTATGGTCAAAAATACGTCAGATCTCCTATAAAGGAATCTATTGAGTGTATGATAATACGTGTATTTACATTAAAAAAACATATAAAAGGATATATGTGCAGCAACAATGTATCCACGTTTAACTAGTGCATATGTTATATATAAAGTGATATTTTGCATATATATATATATATATATATATATATATATTCTACAATATATTGATACATACTCATCTATTCTGTATTTACTCTAGCTAATGCATATATATCACATTTTATGAGGGGGTTGAGTTGTGTTAATTTTATATGATATGGGTTTGAGGCTATACAATATTAAAACCGAATTAACCCAAGATTAATAAATTTCACTGCCTCCCTTGTGAAGTTTTATGACTGCTCTGACCACTATAGTTCTTAGCCAGTCATCCTTAGTGAAGTGGCCTACTTGTTCAGTAGCATTCAGACTACCTATAAAATCTTTTAACTATATCATTCCACACTTCCTATAAATGTCTTTACTAAGACAGTAAAACACCAGCACTTTGACTATTGCACTACATAGACTTACACATAAAGCTTATATGGATTCTCAAAAGAGACTGTTCTAGAAAACAGGGGAATGTGCAATCATTTGGAGTCCTGGCAGGAAGCAACTTAAATTAGGAATGCGGCCCTCTATTATTGTCCAAACCTGACATTTCTCTTGACTGAGACTATAAATTACTGTGCCATGTATTCTAAAACTTGGAAGTCAGATGCAAATGAAACAAATACAGCTTTCCTCTAAAATCTAAGTTTTCAGGGCTGCATTTGCCGCCAATGGTGGGGAATGTGCTCTCAGGGTCTTAGACTTATTCTATATTATAGGCTGATTATTAATAAGAAACACTTTATGAGGGAAGGAAGGGGCTTTGTGCTGTCAATGGAGCTGATCTTCACAAGAAGCTAAATAACCGTAAGTACCATAAATGAAACAATGCTGAAATATATTTTACACAGAGAAGAATAGGCTTCTACTTTTGTTACCACTGAGGCTGGATTTCCTTTGGCCCAGGGCGATCTGTGAGAATTATTTTTCCCCTTTTTTTGTGAAATTGCAACCACAAAACACACAAAAGCAGAATAGTGCAGTCTTCTATATTTACATAGAGCTGATCTACAGGCAGAACAGAACAATACTGAACATTATTTTTTTTTTTGTGTGTGACAAGAATAAAATACATAAATATATACATCCAAGATACTTTCAATACTATAACAAAACATACTGGTAATTTTTTTTCCCGATTTGAATTATACAAAATATGCACTCACAAACTTCTTCAAATAAAAATTAACACTGGATAAGTATAAGTTACAAAATAAAATACTAAAAAAAATATTCAAGTACTTTCTTGTTTTTGTGTTTTTTTTTTTCCTTGGATTTTTTTTTCTTTCCTTAAAGACAGAGAAGAGGAACATTTGTAAATTGCATTTTATAAAAGCGTGTGCTTCCAAAATGCCTGTGTGTTTATAATCTACGCTAGACACAGATCTCCACATTCATAGTCATTAATTATCATTATAATCATTATTACTGATAATGTTGAGCCCACAACAAAATGTTTTCTTCACATATCTCTTATATGGGGGGGTCAGGAAAAGGATGGGTGAGGATCTCTAGGGCTGGTCTTTGTCGGTCTTTTCCTTATTCATTTTCTTCATTTTCATTCTTCTGTTTTGAAACCAAATTTTAACTTGCCTTTCAGTAAGATTTAGAACCCTGGCGACCTCATAGCGCCGGTCCCTGGTTAGATACATATTAAATAAAAATTCTTTTTCCAGTTCCAAAGTCTGATATTTTGTATAAGGGCATCTTTTCTTCCTTGTGGAACGTGCATGGATCCAATTTGCCACCGGGTTATCTGTAGTAGGGAAATAAAATACAGAACAAATTGATTAGAATGGAATGTATCAATGTATCAATAAATATTTACATTATGTTTATTTCAAAATATTCCCACACTAAATCCCCTTCGAATTCCAAAATGGCCACTAAAAGTGTCAATTTTATTTTTCCTTGAATATGGTAGGGAATTGAGTATATCATTTGTGTGGACGTTTAAGTGAGGCTAAAATGGTTATTGGCACTTAAAGGTATTTAGCACATGAGTAGCAGAAGCCATTGTGAGCCTACAATCATAAAATAAACGTTGTTGTCACAAGGCCATAAAAGGCTCTAACAAGTTCTGTTTCCTTTATAGATGTTGAACTCACTGTGCCCTTAAATGTAGGAATGAAGATGTATTTGTGTATATATATATATATATATATATATATATATATATATATATATATATAATATTTTATTTTTCGCTGCATAAATCAGCTTGACCTGAATGAAGAACAATAATATTATATGAGTTGGGTTTACTACTAGCATCCATTGACTGTTATCTCATACTTTCTCCAAATATATCTTTAAGGGAAAATAATTTCCAAATAGCAATAAATCCATCAGCTGCTTATGTATACGAGTCCCACTTAATATAATTACATAGCAGGGTCTGTATCTGCAGTTTTATAGTGCAGCAGCTTATAATTGTACTAATAAAATGTGGGACTGCCAGGTGTCTTCTTTAGCCCATGTGCTTTGTGATCGGCACATTGATGATATATCCATGGCACAGGCGACTATTAAACTTAAGCAGAAATGGTTTTTTTTTTAAACTTTGAAGATGATACAATTAAAGGAAGACCCTGTGTCAGTTTGAACCATAAAACCACAGCTTAATACGTGGAGCAATTGTCCCACACATTTCAATGCCTTCGAGGACATTCTTCCCTTATCTGCTTGGACACTGGGATACAAAATGTCATGGATGAGCCAGGGATATAGGTGTTTCCTCATCATTTTTAGCTGCAATATTAAAGGGATGTGAGTGTGGGATTGTATCCCTGAGCTGGGGCTGGGGTGTCACACTGCACATGGGAAATAAATGGCTTGTAGGAAGTGCACCCATGCTTGCCTGCCCTAATAGATCCCTTCCTATTTCTTTTATTCCCTTCAGCTCCTCTTCCTGCTGCAGGCTGTGTGTTTAGGGCAGGGCCCTGGTTTTACAGAGGTAATTTGGTTTTATGGAGGGGACTCTAGTACATGTTATATAATTCCTCCCTCCCCCCCTCTTGTCTGGTTGTAAACAAGAATAACTTACTGGGGTCCAATTCAGACTTGTCTTCTTTGTGTTTGCTGGAAAGGATGGCCTCAGATTCCGGGGAGGGTATGGTGTGCAGGGGTGGCCTGTCCCTCAGGTCTCCGGGTGAAGCATACATGTAATCCGGGTAACTGCGCCCATCGCCGGGGCCACACTCCCTCCTGCTGCTGGGGAAGGCATCAGGCTTGAGTCCGTAGTGTCTGCTGCTGGCTGCTGCAAACCCTGGGAATGACACGGTCCCTGAGATGGGCTCCAGCCAAGTGCGCATATACCTGGCATCTGTGCCCAAGTGTGGCTGGTGGTGGGTGTAGGGGTGATAGACCACAGAGGACTGGGAGTGCACAGGACCCCAGGAGGTGGTGAACACTGCAGGTTTCGGGGCAAAACTGCAGGAAGGAAAATCTCCACAGTCCGGGACTAATCCTGAGGGTCGTGCAGCTGCTGGATGAGCCCCAGTGGTGGGGAACCTGGAAGCCAGGAGGTCTTCACTCTCATGGCTGATCAGAGAGTCCACATAATAGTTGCTGATAGGACCAGACGCAGACATTGTTCCCCCTTCTTTTACATTCATAAGATTATTGTATGAACTGTATGTGTACTTTTTATCTGCTCATAGAACAATCAGGGCAGGTAATTATTTTTTCAGCCCTTCCAGTTTGTCATTGGCTATCGCCTCCCACGTGATTGTATTTACCAAAAAAAAAAAAAAAATACAGTGTAGATCAATGCGCAGGTCCCATTGCCTGTATCCCTGTATGGAAGCTGAACAGCCTCTGCTTCTCATATAGAAAATGATGAAATAATGGGAGAAAGAGAGAGAGAGAATCAGAACCCTGGAGCTGCCATAGGATCTGCTGCATTATAGGGGGATTGGGAAGAAATCTTGGGGAGATGTGAGTGCTGGGGGTAGGGGACTATTTCTTGATGCAATCCATCTCTGTCTCCTCTATGTAATACTGCCAGCATACTAGTATGGATATATAGTACAGCCCAGAACAAATACATTAGGATTTCTGCATTGCCTTTTTTTATTATTTTGCAATGTCACTGGTTTCTGTGTCTTTTTCATGCCCCATGTATCAGTTGTTTTATATTTCTTTACAAATCAGCAGGGCATTGAGATCCTGGCAGAGGAGGGGGGTACAGATCTCATACTAGAGACATTTGCACAGAATAAAAAGTGCTAAGCTACTCCCATCTTTCAATGGATGTCTGTATTCGTCTGCTCTCAGGCTTGGATGTTTTTATGTCCTTCAATAAAAAATTTACGAGGCTCATTGGATTGTTCATAAACGTGTCGTTCATTAAACAAAACTGTAAGGTTTGGATTTCCACTGTTGTAAAAATAAAAAATAAAAAAAAAAGTGACAGCAAAGTTCCCCCTGCATTCCCAGAACTTCCAGTGCCACCGTTGTGTGTGCACTGGGTCCTGGCACTGAATAGCCCCCCTTATTCTGGATAAGAATTCCTTCACATATAACGCAGGGGGCTCGGCTACAATTGAAGGCACAAGTGTGTAGACACCATGCATTGTGATATTAGAAATATATTGCTTTTATTCTGCCCCAAATGATGGGCATAAAGAGTCCATTTATTGCTGATAAATCTCATTTTTACTGTTGCACTGGAAAGCCAGAGCTGCAGTAAATAATGGGCTGATTCTAGAATCCCTTCTAATAGATTCTCCCGTATAGTATAGGCTGGATATATAGTACATACCATTCATACATAGCATTGTTACTCCATAGATAATAACAGCAAATACATGGAATAATGCAAGATTTACACATCCACTGAGAAAAGCCCAAACGCCTGACATCTATAAGACTCAAGCAGCAGATAAAACAATTGTACAAGCATAATGAAATGTATATTTAATGTCTACACAAACCATACAGAAAGAGAACATTCGCTGAGCCAAGGCTTTTATTAATTCATATCTCCCCCACTGAGTGAGACCCCAATAAGCTGCAGCTCTGTCACTACAAGGATTCTCTGAGGTTCGTTAAGTTGCACATGATGGGATGAAGAATATATTATCAGACATTACTCAGCCTGGTAACTGTGCAGCAATTCACACCAGGAATATTCTCACCCCCTAATATTATCTGCACACACACAACAATAGAGGATTTCTATGGATTGCAACGTATGGATCTGTGCTACAAACAGTCCAGCATAGACAAACAAGGCACCAAACCTGGCACAGTGATAAATAACACAAGCGATTCCTATATATATATATATATATATATATATATATATATATATACAATGCATTAACATCTATTTATTTATCTATCTAGTTGACAATAGCACAAAAATAACACATGTATAAATATTTAGGTAAAAATATAGATTAATAGATCTGTAAATACATAAAGGATGTATACATAATAAATACATATATAGATAGATAGATAGATAGATAGATAGATAGATAGATAGATAGATAATAGATGCCATCGATACATAATTATATGCAAAATAATATAAGCAACAATTCAAGATAAATCTAAGAAACACCCAAGAAACCTCATCTCTCATCTCTTCAGCATCTCTTGGCACAAAACACACAATAATAACCTAATATATTTTGCAAGATTATCTCTCCAAAGAGTACAAGAACAATGAAGATCACAGACTACCAATGCTCCAGACACATCAATAAATTAACATATTAACCACTTGATCTCCGCAGAAATTCAGGAAAAGGAAAAAACCTGATCACAGTACCTTACATGTCGTCTCAGGAAACCTTGGAGATGAGGATCCGCTTCTTGAGGAAAGACTCCATATCCACAAGATGTTTATGTCCCAGTGTTTTGCATATATGCATATCCCATGTGTTGTTTGCTTCCCAGGCCTCTAATGATCCCTTCTTCTGGCTCAGATCTTGGCTACTGATTTCATTTTTTCCAAATAGAGATCTTCAGCACAGCACAGAAGAAGAAGAAGAAAAAAAAACACAAGTGCACTGGAAATATGAAGACTCTCACATTACCATGTGGGATCCCCTGAATTTTTATTGCAACTTTCTCCCTTGGTTTATTCATGGTGAATGCTACTGTCATGCTGAAAATGAGGCTTACTCATTGCTCTGTGTCTTTCCTCTATAAATAACATCCAGGGAAGAAGGTTTTATATATCTGTTTCCTTAAGAAAATCTATGATGTATACAGTATGAATATTTGCACTCATTCTGGGGAGCCTGCTAGTTTAGGAAAAGAAATGCACAGGGAATTGAGGGATTGAAGCACAAAAAAAATAGCCAAGATGTCTTGAAGACACAGGCCTGGTGGAATAAAAAGCAAACTCATTGAAGTGAAGGCCCCCTTTTCCTTCCCTCCCAGTTGCAGGTTTTATGAGTTTACACGGGGAAGCTCTGAAATTTGCAGATGGGGTGGGGAGAGAAAGGAATCACCTCAATATAATATCCTGTTAATGGGAGCCATAGCACCCTTTGTCCCAGAGATTTCCAAAGGACTTGTCAGTGATCTGGTTTATCCATCATGGTCTTTGGACTGCAGGCAGCAGACACATTCACGCCATACTTGACAGACAGACAAATGCTCTCTCCAAGCATCCATTTTGTGGCTTGGCTGTCTCCATGGTATGGTTCAATAAACACCGTCAAGTTCGGTTTAATACACAAACATTTTTTTTTTCTGTACTTTTCTTTTTGGATGTATTTGGGAGATTTAGTGCAATATTTGATACAAATATGTAGATGAGCAGCACAATTAACACAGACCGGACCCTGCACTATCAAGGTAATGAGCAATGTCCTGTCCTTGTGTCGTCTGGGAACATTTCCTAATACTCCTCATTTCTTGCCTTAGTTTTAGTGTTGTGTTACTTGTCTAACCTGTCCTCATACATGTGCATTGTGTCTACAATATCACTGTTCACATTGTGTTCATCACAAGGCCAGGGATTAGTTGTTTACTTCGCCTATAGTGTATACCACAGCGAGAGCTCTGTGTGTTATATTGGGGAATGGGAGGGTGGGGGACAGATAGATAACATAGATAGATAGATAGATAGATAGATAGATAGATAGATAGATAGATAGATAGATAGATAGATAGAATGGTAGGGGGCAGACAGATAGATTGTAATTAGATAAATTGCTAAATAGATGGACAACAGATAGATATATTGAGAAAAATTTATATATAACCTAGATGGAGATAGATGGATGTATGGATGGATGAATAGATATATATATATATATATATATATATATATATATATATAGATAGAATAGATAGATAGAAAGAAAGATAGATAGATAGATAGATAGATAGATAGATAGATAGATGGATAGATACTAAACCATTAAATACATGCATGCATGAATATATGCACTACATATACCTACCACTAATTATTATTATAGGGAAATAAATAAATAGGAGAGACAGATGGATGATAGCAAGATAAAGATAGATAGATAGATAGATAGATAGATAGATAGATAGATAGATAGATAGAATATAGCTACAAGTACTCAGACATATATACATAGATACAATTGTGTTTTTCCAGATAGATAGATAGAGCTAAAAGTACTCCCACATATGTAAATACATACAATAGTGCTCTACCACTATTAGACAGATAGATAGATAGATAGATAGATAGATAGATAGATAGATAGATAGATAGATATATAGATAGATAGATAGATAGATAGATAGATAGATAGATAGATAGACACACTTACGTACATACATTGATACATATAACTAATAATTAGATATTTTAAAGCCTATGACGACTTGGTAGACAATTAGAAAAGAAAGAAATAGAAAGATATATGCTGGATACTAAATACATAGATGAATAAACATGAGCGAATCTACATACATGCATATAAACCGTGAGTCTGTAGATAGACAGATAGAAGGATACATAGATATTTTTAGAGAGATAGACTTTTATCTCGTATGCACATAAAATAATTCCAAGTACTCTATATGTAAAAACACTAGTTCTAGTAATAATATAATGGGATCTGGTTCATTGCTTGATAAACATATATCGCCAGACAGACAAACTGACATGAATACAAATCAATCGATAGACAAAAAGACAAGTAGCCTTGACAAATGGACAGATAGACAGACAGACAGACGGAAAAGACAGATGGATAGACAGAGGAATGGGTAGACAGACAGGCAGACAGATACATAGAGTTTAGAAAATATATGTCTATATCTATAGGAGATTGTATAAGAATATTTCCCACCTACATTGACCATCCATGAGGTTAATATGTAGAAGAAAATATCATTAAAGTCAATGCAAATGAGAGTCATTAGTAGTTGAGTTCAGCAGCTTGGAACCCCATAGTGACTGAGTCAACTGCTCATGTGGAAATAACATGGAGTAAGTATTATGCTTGTGTATGACAGTAGTATGAGGGAAGTACACACTGGATGTTTGCTAGTTTACAGCAGGAAGGAAGCGGCCTCTGTAGTAGTGCTGAGTGTGAGAAGTGAATGGCACGTCCATGTGAGAAAGTACATTGGCAGATGAGTACAATGCAATGATTGCTAGCCTTCCAGCAGACAGAGAATGCTCTGTTTGTGGGGGGTTAGGAAGTACACAAGACACCAACTATCAAAGGGAAAGACCTCAGAAGACTAGAAGAGAGATAATACTTCAGCCATAAAGTGCCTCTACCTGCTCCTGCAATGGCCAGAAGTCCCCTAGAGGGAATTTTCATGTGAAATGACTTTGGATTCCAGACTAATTTCACTGGTGTTGAGCCCGGTGTACTAAAAATTCCTGAGTGCAATTACAGCCTAGCACCAATTTACTCCACAGCCATAAGTTCCCTTTCAAATTTACTTGCAAACTCCTTTTCTTTTAACTAAGGCTCAAATTGTAGACTTCCCCCCATCCAGCTCTCTGACTGAAGGGAGATCATGTTGCTTTGTTTAATACACACTATCACAAGTCTCAGTGTGAACCATGCACTTGAAATGATATTGTCCTTGTATGAGCCCCAAACAATGAAGACATCTCCCAAATATCACTCTTGTGGCAGACATTACAACTATGTGAGGGTGAGAAAATTACAAATATACACACATGTACACACATACACATGCACACACACACACACACACACACACGTGATGGTGCATGTATATAAGTATTTATATGTGTGAATATGTGTCTATCTTTATTTATTTATAAATTTGTGTGTGAATATAGTTATGCTAATTTTGCATTATACACACTACATACTTGTTAAAATGAAACACATTCGTTTGTGTGTGGCAAACATAAGTTATTGTGTGAGAATTTTATTCTAGTGTGTGTGTTTGTTTTACATAACATACCTCGTTGTATTGTCATATGGTATTCATACATACACTCATACAATCATAATGTATGCACATAGAAAAAAAAAAAAAAAAAAAAAAAATATATATATATATATATATATATATATATATATATATATATATATATATATATATGGCACACACACAGATACACAGTCTTACATTTATACAGTAGTTTTGTTTGGTCTGGTTGTATGGTTGTTTGGTCTCATCATTATTTAATTGGGTTAATTTTCTTGGTTTATCTGTTCTTCATCTATCTATCTATCTATCTATCTATCTATCTATCTATCATCTAATCATCTATCTATCTATCTATCTATCTATCTATCTATCTATCTATCTATCAATCTATCTATCTCTTTTTGGCATCGTCTATCCAACTATTCATGTTTATGTTTCTATGTGTATAGTCTGATTTTTGTTTGTGTATTTTGCTAATAAATATGAGACTATTTACTAATACACTCTTACTAATTTGCTATTTGCAATCATCTATATTGTTTTATACATATGTAGAATATTTTCTATGCATATTTTTTTGGGGGTGTAACACAAAAACAATCTTCTGTGTAAAAGAACGATAATGTATATTTTGTTTTCTTGGATTCCATTTCTATATGTTGCAGACACAATGACAATGGTATTGGTAGCTGAAAGTAGTATAATATACATAACAGATATATTTTATACGTTTATGTGTGTCTGTACTATATTAAGTTCTTTATATATTTATATTCTTTTCACGTAAATTCTTGCATCTTTCTGTAGTGAATATTTAATTTTATTTTGTAATTTATATCACAATTGTGTTGACTGCCCCTCTTGAGAGAGAAATATATATATATATATATATATATATATATATATATATATATATATTAATGTACATGGTGTGTGTTTTTTATGTTGCATCCGTGCCTACACATGTTTGGATACATGTTTTTATATTCATACATGTAGACTGCATCTATATCACAACTGGAGTCAATACTAACACATATTTTCGACTTTCAGATTAAACTGTAGAATACAATATTCTTGGAAGGAATTGGAATCCAACATGCTGGATGGATTTGTGCCACACAACTATTATATGAACACACATGTATTTCTCACGTCAAGCAAAGCATCATGCAAAACGACTAAGGAGCCTAAGGATGTCCTCTACAGACTGTAAGGAATGCTAAACCTCTACATGTAGGCTACAGGCCCTGAGACCTTTCACACGTTCCTGAGTGAATGAAGAATAGACCATCCTGGGGAGAAATATCAGTGCAATGTAAAATATTTCATCTCCTAAAAAAAAGGGCAAACAATATTGGCAAAATGGCACGTGCTAAACAATTTAAAAAAACGAATATAAACCAAAATATATACATTTCAGTAAAGCCTACATAATAAAGAGACGAGATATACAAAGCACAGGTCAAATGAATCGAGAACCAAGTCCATATACTGCAGACCAACCTCATATACTGGAAACCAAGTCCATACTGAAGACTATCCTTATGTACTTGAAACAAATCCCATATACTGAAGCTCAGCAATCTATACTATCTATTCGCAATCTTCCAAAATCGTTCTGGGAAATCAACAATCAGATTTTGTTTGTGTATATTAACCTCCTATTTCTCTGTATATATGTATATGTATATATATATATATATATATATATATATATATATATATATATATACATTGTCTGGATGTAGGTTATGCGGCAACCTATGTTATCTTAACATCATGATGTGGTGTCATCAGCACTGAGATATGCAACATATTTGCATCAATGACTATTGGTATTTTTGCTCATGTATCGATAGTGTTTTATAAAGTTTACTATGAAAATATCAAAATAAAAAAAAATGCTTCATGCTCATTTTATAGTGTTTTTGACCCCGCTTGGTATTTATGTGTGTGTATTTTTCTGGTTACAGAATGAAAGATAGATAGATAGATAGATAGATAGATAGATAGATAGATAGATAGATAGATAGATAGATAGTGTTCTAGTATTCTTATTTAGGAATATATAGATACCAAAACAAGGTGCTATGGGTTTGTAGTGTTTTCCATTTATATTATGTGAATGTATATTTTTAGTTCTTATACTGTGCATAGATATATAGTTTGATGCATACATACATTAAATAAATGTATATGGTTGATAATGCATTTGATATAGTTTGCTGTCGGGTCAGGTACATGTGCGCTATCTGTAATTTTAGGTAATATTCCTAGATACTGGTGAGTGTTACATATTCTGTATAATGTATTTCATTTGGAGTGTTTTGATGTTGGATGCATTCACTTGACATAGCTTTTTTTTTGTGGAACCATGAAAGGAAGTTATTGAGGATATAATATTCATAAACATGCGATTCTCCATAGTGCACATGTAGAGGGAATTTCTCAGAAACTTAATTACATTGAATCCATATGTTCTACATAGAATAAAGATGGGACTCTTAAAAGTTGAGAAATATGTTATAACTCTATGGGATCCAGCTGTTAAATCAATTGTCTTATTTTTATTTTTTTTTCGCCTGTTTTATTCCTTGGATGAAAGTAATTGCATCTGGAAGAGAATAAGCAAAGGACTGCAGGGTATACATAACACTGAACATAATGGCCGATCAGAACATAGTTGCTGTCTGCAACAGTCTGGTCATTTGTAGGGTTTTTAAAATGGTAACATGATAATAGATCATATAAGGTGTATTGGGGATCCGATTCCATAATGCTTCAGATGGCCCAGTCTGTGATTTACATGGAAATATTAGATCCCAACATAAACCCCCCATTTCCTCAAGGAGTCACGAAATGAAGCATTTAACAGCTCATTGTAAAGGCAACCTCCTGTTCTCACTGCCAGGAACACCACTCTGTCATTGTGCTCAGGTTTAGAGCCTATATAGCTAAATTATTTAATAGGATATCTGAAGGAAGAGTCCTTTTGTCTGGCCACAATCTTCTAAGGAGCCTCATTCTGTCAAGAAACAATGGCAAGGAGAGCAAATTAGATACAGCCAGAAAGCCTGGGCTGAGATTCTGGATTCCCTGCTTCCTTCTCATCCTTCCCGGGGACGGGTATCCTTATCCCCTTCCTTCTCGGACACTGGCATCCTTATCTGGGCACACTCCCCTTCCTTCCCTGGCAGTGGTATCCTTATCCGGGCACACTCCCTTTTCTTCCCCGGCAAGGGCATCCTTGTTTGGGCACCCCGCTTCCTTCCCTGGTACTGGCATCCTTACAGGGGCTCCCTCTGGTTACATCTGGGCACTGGCAACCTTAGAGGGTCTCCATCCTGTTACTTCAGGGGCACTGAAATCCTTAGAGATGGCTTCCCTCTATTACTTCTGGGGCAGTGGTATTTTTAGAGGGCCCCCTCCCATTACTGCTGGGGCACTGGCATCCTTAGAGGGGCTCACTCCTGTTACTTCTGGGGCACTGGTAACCTTAGAGGGGCTCCCTCCTGTTACTTCTGGGGCACTGGTAACCTTAGAGGGGCTCCCTCCTGTTACTTCTGGGGCACTGGTATCCGTAGAGGGGCTCCCTCCCATTACTGCTGGGGAATTGGCATCCTTAAAGGGGCTCCCTCCTGTTACTTCTATGGCACTGGCATCCTTAGAGGGGTTCCCTTCTGTTACTTCTAGGGCACTGGCATCTTTAGAGGGGTTTGTCTCCTGTTACTTCTAGGGCACTGACATCCTTAGAGGATCTGTTCCCTCGCCCTCTTAGGAAGACCCTTGCAGAGAATTAAAGGAAATCGTTGTCCTTGATGAAGACGAACTGACGTAATTAAGGCAGTTTCTTGTTGCCGCGTTAAAACAGTCCATCCCAACAACATGAAACTACCTAAACCACGGATCAGCTGGGTGACAAGATGCAACATCCACAATCCCTTGTCGGATAAAGAAGAGGAGGGAGCAAAACATAAATAAAAGAGAAGAAATGGGTGTAAATGCTGGCATCTCCCTCCTCAGCAGTGCACAGTCCTCAGTCTATGCTCAGGGCAGCCTCACAGCCATTGCCAGATTTTCATCTCTTCCATTTACAAACCCTTAATAAGGAAAAGGGATGTGCTCATCCAAAGCCCCCCCACCCCTCTTATCCCTCCCCAGTGCTCAGATATCCAACTCATTTAACAAGGTATCTCAATCCCATCGTGAAGTGATAGGAGAAGGCATCTCACAATCTCTGGATCCCTGCATTTAACCTGTCATTGCTCGGATGCTTCCTATCCAAGCCTCGTAGAGACAGAAAACAACCAGAGGGAAAAAAAGGCAAAGCAATATCATTATGATACTGTTCAACATCAATAGAAAGCAGTCCACAATCCACAAGGCTATGCTCATTCTATACAACTCCATCTTATAGACAGTAAATCAATAATAAATACAGCAAAACTCTGCAAAGCCACATAATGCAGTGTAAGAAGCTTGCACAACTCCATTACTACAATCAGATAGTAAATAAGAAACATGCAGTCTTACCTTGGTGTGTGTAGCCATAGTGCAGAGATGCGATCCCTTTGTCCTGCTTGTCTATTCCTTGCCATGTACAGTGCTTGATTCTTTCTTAAAAAGAGCACCCAAAGCCATAAGTAGTGTGTATCCAAAGATTGCAGCACAGACTATGAGTCCCTTCCCTCTTCTGGAGTCACCTTTAAATGCATCTTTTACTGCCGCGGCACATTATATTTGCAGATCATAAAATCCACCTCCACCGCTTTAGCAAGACTGTCCTGACATTACTGTTTTATGACCTTGACTTATTGTGGTCACCTGGATAATATTTAAATCAACGTTATGCTCCCTCACTTCTCTTCTCCCAGCTAGGATGGTCTCCTCTAAGAAGATAAAAAAGACCCCCAATAAGAAGAAGAATCTCCAAAAATAGAGATATAAAGAGCAAAGAGTGACTGATAGATGGCTGATGTCTGAGACCAAGCTGCTATGGAAATGCACTGCAAGAACAAGTCAAATAATCTCAGTTCTAGGAAATTTATTTTGTTTTTTTGTTTTTATGTCCACAAAGGAAAATACATGCAAAAATGACACATACAGAGTGTATTTAAATAACAGACACCAGAAATGTAATCTTTAAGGATTATCAATACTGTCTTCTCTTTAAATATGCAGTGGACCAGATAAAGAAACTGCATAAGATATAGATTTCTATATATATTTTTTTTGTACTTAAGTTCATAACTTCACTGCAAATTCTCATTTACAAACATTTAAAATTCGATTTTTTTTTTCTTTTTTTTTTGTCATTCGAGTTACGGATACAATATACAGGTTACATTGATGGAGAGAAAGCAAAGTTGTCGGTTTTATCTTTATTTTTTTAGTACTTTTTATATTTATAGATATAATTGATTTTTTTTATTTTTATTTTTTAAGCATTGTAAATGAGATAAAAAAAGGTCTCTGGAGTTATTTTTTTGTGCTGGAAGTAAATAAGTTAAAATACAATTTCAGTAGCTGGCTCACTGACCATCTTGACATAGAAACAAGGATGCAATATATAATAGGATCATGCATTATACTGAAACGCCGGTTTTATGTACAATCTGTGGGCGAGGGGAGAAGGGGCCACCTAGCCTGGCATACTGGCTACCTGCTGGATCTGAAAGCGATGCATTTATGACCCTAGAAAATGTACAAGTGTGGATTATGCTTTGCTATTTAGCTTTGAGTCGTCTTATTGGTGGAGGAGTGGGCCCTAGGGGATGGTTCAGGACTCCTTTAAGATGAGTTTCCCCCCCCCCTTCCTTTAGGTGAAATTAAAATTTGATGTCAGTTCTCGAATCCGGTTTTCTCTGTTCATTTTCTTCAGTTTCATCCTGCGGTTTTGAAACCAAATTTTCACTTGTCTGTCTGTTAAGTTGATACTCTTACTAATCTCTAGGCGGCGCTCACGGGTCAAGTACATATTAAATAAGAATTCCTTCTCCAGTTCCAAGGTCTGATGCTTGGTGTAAGGACACCTTTTCTTTCTTCCACTCTTAGCTGTCAGCCAATTTCCTGTAGCGTTTTCTGCCTTTATATCCTCTGTTAAAGATAATATTAGATATAAGTATCCCAGGAAAGGGCTCACAGGAAGATACTCTCTATGTATGCAGGACAGCTGGCACTGCACATGTGTACACACACCAGCAGGGCACAAAAGCCGCATGCCCAGGCAAGACCTTGCTGCATTCAGGCCATTGTTTTATAATTTGGCTCCTGAGGGCAATCCTGCTCTATAGCATTGGCTGCATGGCACACGTCAGGGGCACTCACACACAATGGGGCATGGGGTGCAGGAACTTTCTCAGGAAATATGTATTGTTATTTATTGTAAATAACAGAAATATCCTTAACATTTTGTGGGCATTTTCTTTATATGTGTACTTTACCTACTAAGCACATAAGCACCAATACAGAAGTCAGAAGTTTCTTTCTCTCATTTTTTTGCTTTCTATTTTTCTTCCTTTTTCAATCTTTATCTCAGACTATTTTTAGTCCTTATTTCTTTTTTCTATCTATTCGTTGTCTTTCTCTCTGTCTTCTTTCTTTCTTTCTTTCTTTCTTTCATTAATTCATTTATTCTTTACATCTTTATCTTTTTTTGTCCTTTCTATCTTTTTAATTTCTTTCCTTCTTTTTTAATGTTTCTTTAAAACATTTTTTTCCTTATCTTTTTCCTTTATCTTTATTTTTTCCTTTCTCTCTCTCTCTTAAAGCTGACCCACCATAGGCACTCTACTGACCTTTATTTAACTTTACTATATATTGTACAGAGAAGAAAGTAAAGTTCCTGATAGTGTGCATTATGTGCATGTGTACACAAGAGTACCACAATGAGAATACTATAATACACTTCTGCTTTAGTGCAATGGTATCTAGTGTCTATCTATAGATCTATCTATCCCATATACATCAATTTATTGCATCTATCTATCTATCTATCTATCTATCTATCTATCCCACGTACATTTATTTATAGCATCTATCTCTCTCTCTCTCTCTCTCTCTCTCTATCTATCTATCTATCTATCTATCTATCTATATTAGTCTATCTATCTTCTATTCATCTAGAAGACTTCTAGGCTTCTATACAATGCTGCACTTCTGAAACACTACTGAAAGTGTATAGCCACCACTGCACTGATAGGTATCGATATATTTTTATAAAGAGTACATTATGGAAAGTGATATTGTGCGTGTGTACATATGTATACACAATTTGGCTTAGATGCAGTGAAGCGCCATCTATCTGTCTATCTATCTATCTATCTATCTATCTATCTATCTATCTATCTATCCATTTATAACTGAACCTTAATATAAGATAAATATACACAAGTTTTCTGATGACACAAACACTGAAATTTCCACATATCTTTCTTTCTTTCTTTTTTTCTTTCTTTCTTTCTTACTTTCTTTCTCCCTTCCTTTTTCTGTATCTTTTTCTTTCTGTCTTTCTTTCACCAAATATTCTTCCATCTATTTATCTTATTATCTACCGTTTTATCTCTCTTGCAGATTGATGTTGGTTTAAAGTGGTTGTGTGTATCATGTTTTGTTATAGTACACGTAGAGGCAGATGGTGTGATCATGGCTTACATGGCCAAACACCCCACGTGTGCACATGTATGGAAACAGACAGGCTGACCTAAGCGTGTAAGTAGAATATGCCTGGAATAATACATTCAGTTTTGATGCAGCTATTATTATTATTATTATTATTATTATTATTATTACTTCAGTATTTGCACCAAACACGATCTGGACACAAAAGTACAAACGTATGAGTCTTTCCGTTTCCTTCTTTTTCTATCCACCCCGAGTTCGATTCAATAAACTGCACCAAAAACTGCATCAAAACCTGCATGTAAGATATCAGCCCAAGGGAGATAATTTGTATGAGTGCAAGTATGTAAATAGTCATTTCTTTGCAAGTTCTTCCTCGTACATGTGTGTGACCTTCATGTGTACTTGTTGTGTGTATTCTTCCAGTATGCTTGTTGAAAAGGTTTAAAACATTGCTGAGCTACAAACAAGTTCATGGTATACATACCAAAAATTAGGAAGTATCTGTATATAAATCTGCACATTAGGTGTGTATATGTATTAAAATGTGTTTATGATATAAAGTACTAACAGCATTTGTGTCCATGTGTGTGAATGTATGACTTGGGTTCAGTTGTGTGTATTTTATGTATGTTCCCTATCTGTGTATATAGTTATATCCATACAAAATGGACATTATCTGTAATAATACAAATGTTACACGTGTGCATGTATGTGTATATATGCATGTATGAGCACATTTTGAGCACATTCATGAATGAGTGCCTTTATATATCAGTATGATAAATGAATGGGTAAATGTGTGCACTTATCAGCTCACATTTGTGCACATTTAGGTATATTTAGGTGCTAGCATTATTTTGCTGCATTAGCTGGCACCAAGCATGAGCCCTCTGCTGCCATGTGAGTCACATATTTGCTACAGATATTCTCTGGCTTACAATCTTCTCAATCTTTTAGTTGTAACAATCATCACGTTATAAAATAAGAGGAGCAGATTGTATCATTGCAGTTGTGTGCTTGCAGCAATGACTTTAGAGCAGGAAATAAGCCCTTTTTTTACACCAGGAGACAAACATTTACAGCAACTTGAGGACAACAACGAATAAAAGCAAAGGAAACCATTACACAGCAGGCAATGACTGCACACAGACAACAAATAAATGACCCACAATATAACAGCAGCCAAGGAAAGACACACAAAAGTCTAACAAACTAGTCCAAAACTACACCGGAAACACAAGAAAGCAGTCACAATGGCCACACAAGCCCCGAAATGCGGGATTTTCTATTGTGTTTATGCAAATTTCCAGCAAATTAACAAAACATCTGGAACAGATCAGGAATGGAAACTGACTTGATTTTGATGAATCTGTTTTGGTAAACTTGACTTTGTTGTATGCAATAATTACATGTTTTTAAATCAAAATATAGTGAATACATTTACTAAAGAAAAAAAAAACCTACATAAAATAAACATTTTAACCAGTGAAAATCCACAACCTCCATGGACAAGTCCAGCAATCTGCACCTTCATCTAAACAAGTCCAAAAGCTTTCAGATCTCCAGCAGACATAAACATACGATGTGCTCTTCTACTATTACTACTACAATGTTTACTAGAAGAATGGCTGCTCTCCATTCTCTATTATACTGGATTTACTTTACTGCAGCCTCTTAACTATATGCAAACTTATTTTATTTTCACAGTTTAGTCTACAAAAAAATGAAGGACAAGACATTTATACATTTATACACTTCAATGTAAACATTTCCATGCATTAGATGTCTATAAGTATAAAGCACACACAAATCCATAGTAAGAAATTGTATGTACATATATATATATATATATATATATATATATATATATATATATATATATATATATACATATATATATATATATATATATATATATATATATATATATATATATATATCACAAACAATTCCTTATGACATTAAAACAAAAGAGTGACATGTACACATGGGCTAGATATAAATTGGCATTCATGGAAAACATCAGACAGAAATATAATGACTTTATATGGACACATATATACATTAAGGTAGCTGGATAAATTGATAGACAGATACAGAGATAAATAGTTGGCTAAATAGATAGGAGATAGATAGATAGATAGATAGATAGATAGATAGATAGATAGATAGATAGACCATCTATGCAACAACTATATATCTATAATTGCTTGCATCTATTTTACTATCTATTTTGCTAGCTATATATCCATATGTGCTTGTATCTATCTATTATCTATCTACCTACCTAACACAACTACTTACACATAGTACCCCAAAGCATTCAATACAAATAAAAGACTCATAGACAAGAAATTAGGAACTATAAGTAGGCACTGAATGGAACAACACAGCAAATCCCAGCAATCCAAGCCACCTCATCCACCAGCAGATAATCTGACACCATGTGTAAAGTAAAAGACACACAGGGAAATGCATTTACAATACATATATTCATTATAACTTTGTTTCCTCTGTTTGCTCTATGATCAGGGGTCTGTGCAGGCAGGGTAGCGATCCCCATGCAGGTCAGTGACTGGGGCAATAGGTGTCTTACCTTTAGCTTCGTTGTCAGAGTTGTCAGTGCTGGTGTCAGTGTTCTTGGCCATCTCCTTGTCTGTCTCTGGGGCTGCTAGTTTGGCAGCTGGGAGGCTCCTCTCAGTTTTGATCTCATTAGCAGCAGTATTGCTGGGGTTGGTGCTCAAGTTGGTGGCCAAGGTCTGGTTATCCGTCTTGGTGTTTTCGGGGAACCCCACCTTGCCCCCCGCTTGTGGCTGCTGCTGCTCCAGGATTTCACTTCTTGGATTCAGACTCGTCCTGTTGTCAAAACTTGCCTCAAACTCGTTGGCATTGTGGCTCTTCTCCATGGTGTAGCCTTGGCTGGCACGGTAGTAGCTGGGCACAGGCACCTCATGGTCGGTAGCTCTGGAGTCGGGCATCTGGTTGGGGTAGAGGGCAGCCTCTGTGGCATTTTTTGCCCTCTTGTCAGCGCTGTACATGCAGCAGACATTCTCCTCCTTGACATTGGTGGGGAAGGAGCAGGAGGAAAGCTGCCTTGCAACAGGTTGCTCAATCCTATAAGTATTTTTGGGGTCACACCAATTGTCCAGCTGAGATAGGTAAGATGGGTAAGAGTTGAGAGACAAGCTGGGGTTATTCACCTCATCCCTTTTGGAAAGAGACGGGACAATCCCACAGTTTCTCATCATCCCACAGCTGAAATCGCTCCCAGACTGCATATACATCCCTTGGTTGGAGGAATAATTGTCTCCTCTGCAGCTAGAGTCCATCAAAAACGAGTTAGGAGTCACATTGCTGGGACATGACATTTTCAGAGAGGCTTTTTAAAGAGGAATACTACAGCCAGAGGCTGACATCTTTTTTTTTAGGGAAAAATATCAGCACCATAATTATCCAGGCATTGGCCCCACCACGTGACTGCCAGGCCAATGAGGATTGAAAATGGCCTTGGTGATTCAGACGCGGGTGACGTCACAAGGGTCAAGTTGTCGGGGAATTGCAGAAGGAGCGTGGAGCAAGAGCGCCATCTATCAGCGATTGTGCGGTACTGCAGCGGGCACCTTCAAGTTGAACAAAGGAGAGAACGCTGCAGTTTTGTTTACCAATGAACAATCGCAAGTCTAGGGAGAAGAGGACACTTCCAGAGGTAAAGCCTAATTTCTCTTAAGTTTTACCCACCTAGAGAGCACTGAACACCCCACATATCCTCTTTTATCTATTAGGCCCCTTTTTACCCTATTCTTCCCTCCAATATTCATGGGGACCTCAAAATAACCCCCATATATCACTGCACTCGTGTGCCGAAGCAACTTCTTATCTTAAAATATCCTAAACTAAACAAACACCAAACTTCTCTCTACAATCTCTACCCTCCCAAGACCCCCATACAGCTAAAAGACCAAAATGATGACTTCAATACTTATTATTGTACCCTATTATTCGTAGGATGCAAATACAGGTACAGCCCCCCCCCCTTCCTCCCTGCATCCATCTCATTTTATTCTAACATCAGCCAAGTGTTCTTAATATCTTTTATCCAGATTTCTACGACCATCTGCAAGTCTGTACAGAAGTGATTTGCTTTGCAGTGTCAATAATTGCTGTGCCAGGTTGTAATCTGCATATAATGCCACCAGGACCGTGCCCATTGTTAAAGTCTAATAGATGCAGGTATAGAAATAGATTTCCATAGCAGCAAGATGTGAAATGTTCCATTCTGGATAACTTCTTCGTATTACTATATTTTTTTTGCAGAAATGTATAGTAATAATGTATTACAATATAGATATTATGTATATAATAACAATAATAGAATATTCTTAATATGTCTACTGAAAATACTATTAACAGGAGGGCTCGGCTGCCAAATACAATACACATACCTAGCTAATATATATATATATATATATATATATATATATATATATATATATATATATATATATATGTGTGTGTGTATGTGTGTGTGTGTGTGTTAAAATTGCAAACAATTACATTAATTCAATACTACAGATTTAATAATCATTGATTATACAGTACTAAGGTAGTACACGTGTCCTTTAACTATCTGCTCACTAATACTTCTACACTACTACAACTACTTTGCTCTCTTCAATTTTAACACCCAAAAATCCACTTTTGACACAAAAGGAAAAAAAAAATCTAATTATTCATCCGACGACTGTAGTCCCATATTGGTCGGCTGTTTGTTTGCTTTTTTTTCTCTCCCTGTCCTGGTCTGAATGAAAGAAAGAAAATAAGAAAACAATTAGAAGAAGGCTGAATACTTCCCTGTCTCAAGGACAACTCAATCAACGCCAAGTTGAGCAACCCAGATTTCTGGCCATGCGTTTTCTGTAAAGACTCCCGACAACAATGTCTCCTAATATGTTAGTAGATAAATATATACAGAGAGATATGTTCTATGATGAGTGAAGATAAAACCCTGTGAGCCTTTACCTTGGAGATTCGCTGGGAGTTCACGATCCTCTTTTGTGAAAACACAGACAAGTTTCCGCTGGCCTAAACCCTAAAACTATATATGGCTTTCACCTATAGAAAACAGTAAAACCCTCACTCCAGACGCCATTTGGCTTCCTTAGAAAGCTATTTGAGACTTTATGGCCTCTATTTGTGTTAGTTGCTTTGACTTCTAAAACTGTCTGGAAGAAATCGTTTGGTTTTATGGTAAGCAAAGAAAATTCACATCATATTTATAAGCCCAGGATAAAAATTTAGTATGGACACCATTATTTTTTAATTTATAGGACTCAGAGAACTTGATGCGTTCTTATTATGGCATCTTATCTATTTTTATTTCCCCTTTTTGTATTTTAGTACTAGAGAATAATTTATTATCTTTGAAGTTTTTTTTTTCTTCCTTGCAATAATTTCATGAAACTTTTACATTTCCAAGTTTTTTCCTTCTTGGTTCTTGGAGTGATTTGGCGAATTGTGTACACACTGGGTCTTAAAATCACTGTCACTTTTTACTGTGGTTTTTTTTGTTAGTTTTTTAATGTATTTTTTGTGTGTGTTTTTTCCTACAGATTTCGAAGCCAATTGATGACGTTGAACTTTGATCATGGGAAAAAAAAGTAGATGATTTTTTTCCCTGTCCAACTCCAGATATCGTCGGTCTTTATTGTATGATATAAGGAAATGTTGTGATAGTATACGAATCCTTAAGGACAGGTTGATAGATAGATAGATAGATAGATAGATAGATAGATAGATAGATAGATAGATAGATAGATAGATAGATAATATAGATAGGTAGATAGATAGATAATGCATGGTAGATAGATAGACAGATAGATAGATAGATAGATAGATAGATAGATAGATAGATAGATAGACAGATAGACCAGTATTAAGTGGAAGCCTTATTAATTCTCAAGTTAACAAGAAAATATAGAAGATTACTCTACCTCCTATCAAATCATTCAGTTCATTATTTTCTTTATGGAAAAACCCATTAAACCCACAAGCAGAGTCTCCAGGAGACCGGATATTGTTTAAAGTTAAAAATAATTACTATTATGATAAACATGGATCATTAAAGTAGAAATATAGAAAATTCATCAACCTAAATAGAGCCCCCGATGGGACAACTGCTTTCATCTAATTGCACAATATAAATACCAAACCTCATACATTAAACCTGGAGGCTTTACAATGTATATAGACTCTTCATACATTGTTATAGGGCTGGTAGATTGGACCTAATGCTGCAGACAAAGGGCCAATGGAGAAGGGAAGGGGGTGGGGGCAATAATAATAAAATATTAATAGCCTCAATATAGATCAGGCCATTGAAACAGATGCAGATTGAGAAATTTGACACCATAAGGTGGTCTAGTGCTATCTCCTCCCCCCATGATCAATATAGTTGTATACACGTGAGATCATTGTCTCACTGTATAGAAGAGAGGGATGGTATCCTGATATCAGTTTATTTCTTTTACTTCCAATTAATCAGGTTTATTATGCTCATAAGTAAATAGTGGAAGAAGGACCCATGATAGCAGTAGTAGAACCATTTAGTGTAAAGTATCCCCCGTGTCCAGCTGTAAATGTATATACATCATTACTGTGAGGAGCTCCTGGAGCCCTGCAGCTCCTGGGAGGATGACTACCCCTTAGATCATGAGATTAAACAATAATATCGTGTGTAACCCATACCAACCTTAAAACGTCTATATTGATGGTACCCCCTTCCCTCCATCCAACATTAAAGGCTCTCTGCATCCTGCTTTATTCTTTGCTGGTAACATAAGTCTTGGAATTATTGCACCAGATTGTATTGCACTTGATCTTGCGATAACAATCTTCTAAATTTCCTTTATTCACACTGCGAGGGTTGTGTACAATTTGTTTGTGGCGATCTTGAACAAGAGGCTGAAAACTGTTCTGTAATTACTTGTGTATGAGTGGATCTGTGTTTATAGCTATGTGACATGATCTAATGATAGTCTATCTGTTTATCTATCTATTACCTAAAGCTATTTATCTGTATGACTATCTATCTATCTATCTATCTATCTATCTATCTCACATATGTATCCATTTATTATTTTTTGTATTTTTTTTTCATCTATCCATCAATCTGTCTGTCTTATCATATACTCATTTTTGATTTGTATTTGTTTCTATTCATTAATTCTGAATACATATATGTTATTACAAAATATTTAATATGACGCTAGTGTAGAGAATAGTGAATAAAAAGACATATACACAATGCCATATATTTTATTAAACAATTTAATAAAC
>NC_092412.1:54023577-54026077 GCF_040894005.1 Engystomops pustulosus | reverse complement strand
GTGCATCAGATCCTCAGCTGCAGGGTAGCAGGAGGCATAATTGCTCCTAGGATGCCACTTACTGGAGGGGTCCAGACCATAGGAGACCTCCCTGACAGGCTGGGAGAGGTTGGTGGAGTAGGGGTAGGAGATCTGGCGTGAGGGGGCCTGGGGGAGGAAGGAGGACACAGTGGAGAATTCGGGGACATAGTAGGTGCAGCTGGGGAGGTACAGGTTGGAGGTGCAGCCAGCTCGATCTCCAAATTCTGAGCTCCTCTCCTTGCGCGTCTGGGAGCAGAAGTTGCTCAGGTTGACCGAGTTAAACATCTTTCTCCCTTCCTGGCTTCTATAGATAGATGTTTTGGAGGCGATCTGCAGAGGGGGAAAAATTTGGGAAGGCTGGATGACGCGCTGTCCGTCCTGGAGCACGTGATGCCCCAGTAGATATCGCCATATATCAGTCCAGAGCACTTAGATGCGTAGGAGGGTGCACTTAGGTAAGATCTCACTGAGGTTCAACAACGATTGGTTTTCAAACACCGCAGAAACATTATGAAAATCAATTGCAGATTTGTATTCATCTCTTTTTTTTCTCTCTCTCTTTTAGGCAACTCCCCTTGTGTGCAGGAGAGGCAGTAGAAGGAGCATTTCAGGGGGTGGCTGGGAGGGAGAATTGGGAAGGAGGAAGGGGGGTGGGGGGGCTTTTGAAGTTTTCAATTTGGTCTCTGCTTTCTAGATTTTGCTCCCCTGTCACGGGGATTTGCACTCACTAGAAATAGGTCAAGTCTTATTTTTCCCACCTAATGCTTCAAACTTAGAGCAAGGCTTTTCTGGATAGATCAAATGCAACTACAGGTAGATTTTGGGGGTCAGGAAGTCTCCACAACAGTTGTAAGTGCAGGGACATTATACATCTATCCACTACCTGGCTTCAGTATGAGAAGAATTATCAGGCGACTTCCAATAACTAATTGCTTTTTCTTGAGGATATTGTTTCATGTCAGCCATGGAATAAATCAGCAGCACACTGGAGGTAGAGACCTTAAGATAAGCCAGGCTTAATATGACAAAAGGCGGACATTGAAAAGTTCAGAGCACACCTAGCATGAAACCAGGGCAGTCTGTGTCCAGTCATATTATAGGGGCTTGTAAAATAACATCACCCTCACCACAATGGGTGGTAGAGCTGCCACATTGGGAGTCACACAGACTGCTGGATATGTGCTGGTGAGAATACAAATGGCCAAAAGAAGCAATATTTCAGATGCCTGAGAGTATATATATAGCATAGCATAGTATGGTGTATTAAAGGTTATTAATATATTAATAACTTTCATACTTTCATAGTGTTTCTCTATCGAAAAAAAAGATCTCAGAAAAAAAAGCTGAATAACAACTTGATAAGAGGAAGACAACAGATATAATACTTAGATTTAATATTTTCATTTTGCATTTATTCTATAGCAGAAGGTACTTGTGACCTATCTATCTATCTATCTATCTATCTATCTATCTATCTATCTATCTATCTATCTATCTATCTGTCTACCTATCTTTCTCTCTTTCTCTTAAACTATCTATCGTTTTGTCTATTTTCTGTTTCTCCATCCTCTCTAGTGTCTATATATAATCTCTATATATATATATATATGTGTGTATATATATATAGAAGGCGAACAAAGGAACATTACATTTTTCTATGTCCGTCACCACCTCATGCCCGCCTAACGGCACATAAATTGTTAATATATCTTATCTACTTCTTTTATTCTTATTTTATTATAGCTTCAATTCAAAAGCATGAATATATACACTTTATAATAAATGCAGATTCCTATTGGTTCCTGCAGTTTATGCAGACATGAAGCGCCTGCATTGTTTCATATATACCTACATTATTTTCGAATCCAACAAATGATCTAGATAATAGCTCAATATATCCATTGGAAACAATAAAACTGAACTAAATAAATATTATTTATAGATAGATATAAATAGATAGATCATTAATAATTAGATACAATTTAAAAATAATAGGTAGATAAATATTTGACAATATACATATATTATTAAACAAATTAATAATTTAGATATAAAGATGATAGATAGATAGATAGATAGATAGATAGATAGATAGATAGATAGATAGATAGATAGATAGATAGATGAAATAAACTGAATTGGTCATCCTTGAACCTCGATTCCAATGCATCCCGTCTTGTAAACGTAATTTGCTCGTATATGCACAATTACAGAATCACACAATAGTCACTAATAAAACAATCTCCATCACTGAATCACTTAGATTTGGAATTTTAACATCGAACAGAATCTAATAAAACAAGAGCCATAAAGATAGCCTGGAGAGGTTAAGTAGAGAAATACAGCCTGGGAGTTCCTTTGCACTTTTGGAATGATTCTTTTACATTTATGATGATATTGTGTAAATTTCTAGAAAATAAATATTTCAGTGTCCCCATGAATCTTGTAGGAATTATCATTGTACTGGTCAGATCCAGGG